>NW_026292044.1:0-25719 GCF_023091745.1 Budorcas taxicolor
ATAAGAGAAAAGTGTCCCAAAACTGATGAAAACGTTCAATTTTGGGCTCTGAAAAAAAGGCGCAGCTGAGAAAGATTGCTGCCCCCGTCATTGACCTCTTGGAGAGCTTTCCAACGGTATGTAGTGCGCCGCGTAACTCCTTACGGATCAAAACTTATGGGCACTAGAGCAACGGATACCTTGTCACTAGCCTTACGCCCTCTGTTTGCTGGCCCAGCCTCAACATGAAGTGAAGTTATCTTGCCCAAGGTGTCATGGGATTCGGTAAAAGAAATGTGATGGATTAGGTTGTCGTCCTTTTCGCAGCTCACGACGTACGACACGGAACGAAAAAATAGCGAAAAAGAAGAAAAGTATCCCAAAATTGATTAAAACATTCGATTTTGGGCTTCGAAAACAGGCACAGTCATGCAGGTCCGCTGCCCCCGTCGTAGAGCTCTCGTAGAGCTTTCCAACGGTATGTTGTGCGCCGCGTAACTCTTTACGGATCAAAAGTTATGGGCACCGGAGCGACGGATACCTAGTCACAAGTCCCTTGCCCTCTGTTTGCGGGCCCAGCCTCTTCGTGAAGTAAAGTTGTCTTCTCCAAGGTGCCGAGGGATTCGGTAATAGAAATGTAATGGATTAGGTTGTCGACCTTTTCACGGATCGCGACGTACGATCCGGGTCAGAAAAACTACGCAAAAGTAGAAAAGTATCCCAAAACTGATGAAAATGTTGGATTTTGGGCTATTGAAACAGGTGCAGCCGAGTAAGTTTGGTGCCCCCGTCGTAGAGCTCTCGGAGAGCTTTCCAACGGTATACTATGCGCTGCGTAACTCCTTACGGATCAAAAGTTATGGCCATTGGAGCGACGGATAACTGGTCATAAGCCCCACGCCCTTTGTTTGCGGGCCCAGCCTTTACGTGAAGTAAAGTTGTCTTGCCCAAGGTGCCGTGGGATTCGTTAATATAAATGTGATTGATTAGGTTGTCGTCCTTTTCGCGGCTCACGACGTACGATCCGGGACTGAAAGACTATGCAAAAGAAGAAAAGTGTCCCAAAACTGATGAAAATGTTTGATTTTGGGCTCTGAAAATAGGCACAGCCGAGCAAGCTTGGTGCCCTCGTCGTAGAGCTATCAGAGAGCTTTTGAACGGTTTGCTGTGCTCCGCGTAAACTCCTTACGGATCAAAAGTTATGAGCACCGGAGCGACGGATACCTGGTCACAAGTCCCAGACTCTTCGTGAAGTGAAGTTGTCTTGCCCAAGGTGCCATGTGATTCGGTAATAGAAAGATGATGGATTAGGTTGTCATCCTTTTCGCGGCTAACGATGTACGATCCGGGAAAGAAAAACAGTGTAAAAGAAGAAATGTGTCCCAAAATTTATGAAAATGATGGATTTTGGGCTCTGAAAATAGGCGCAAACGAGCAGGCTAGGTTCCCCCGTCATAGAGCTCTCTGAGTGCTTTCCAACGGTATGCTGTGTGCCGCGTAACTCTTTACGGATCAAAATTTATGGGTACCGGAGCGACGGATACCAGGTCACAAGCCCCACTCCCACAGTTTGAGGGCCCAGCTTCTACGTCAAGTGAAGTTGTCTTGCCCAAGGTGCCGTGGAATTCGATAATAAAAATGTAATGGATTAGGATGTCATCGTTTTCACAACTCACGACGTACGATCCGGGATGAAAAAATAGCGCAAAAGAAGAAAAGTGTCCCAAAATTGATTAAAATGTTCGATTTTGGGCTCCGAAAACAGGCGCTGCCTAGCAGGCTTGCTGCTCCATCGTAGAGCACTCGGAGAGCTTTCCACTGGTATGCTGTGCACCGCGTAACTCCATACGGATCAAAAGTCATGGGCACCGGAGCAACGGATACCTGGTCACAAGCCCCACGCCCTCGGTTTGAGGTACCTGCCCGACGTGAAGTGAAGTTGTCTTGCCCAAGGTGCCGTGGGATTCGGTAATAAAAAAATGATGGATTAGATTGTCGTCCTTTTCTCGGCTCATGGCGTACAATCCGGGACGGAAAAACAGCGCAAAAGAATAAAAGTGTCCCAAAACTGAAGAAAACATTCAACTTTGGGCTCCGAAAATAGGCACAGCCGATCAGAGCTTTCCAACGGTATGCTGTGCACCGCGTAACTCCTTACGGATCAAAAGTTATGGGCACCGGAGCGACGGATACCTGGTCACGAGACCTACGCCCACAGTTTGAGGGCCCAGCCTCTACGTGAAGTGAAGTAGTCTTGCCCAAGGGGCCATGTGATTCGGTAATAGAAATGTGATGGATTAATTTGTCGTCCTTTTCGCGGCTCACGACGTACGATCCGGGACGGAAAAACAGCGCAAAAGAAGAAAAGTGTCCCAAAACTTATGAAAACATTCAATTTTGGGCTCCAAAAATAGGCGCAGCTGAGCAAGCTAGGTGCCCCCGTCGTAGAGCTCTCGGAGAGCTTTCCAACAGTATGATATGCGCCGCGTAACTCCTTACGGATCAAAAGTTATGTGCACCGGAGCGACGAATACCTGGTCACAAGCCCTACGCCCTTTGTTTCCGTGCCCTGCCTCTACGTGAAGTGAAGTTGTCTAGCCCAAGGTGCCGTGTGATTCGGTAATAGAAATGTGATAGATTAGATTATCGTCCTTTTCGCCGCTCACGAGGTACGATCCGGGACGAAAAAGCAATGCAAAGGACGAAAAGTATCCTAAAACTGATGAAAACGTTTGATTTTGGGTTCCGAATATAGGTAAAACCGAGCAAGATGGGTACCCCCATCGTAAAGCTCTCGAAGAGCTTTCCAACGTTATATTGTGCACCGCGTAACTCCTTACAGATCAAAAGTTATAAGCACCGGAGTGACTGATACCTGGTTACAAGCCCCACGCCCTCTGTTTGCTGGCAGAGCCTCTACGTGAAGTGAAGTTGTCTTGCCAAAGGTGCTGTGGGATTCGGTACTAGAAATATGATAGATTATGTAGTCGTCCTTTTCGCGGCTCACGACGTACGATTCGGGATGGAAAAACTGAGCAAAAGAAGAAAAGTGTCCTAAAACTGATGAAAACATTCGATTTGGGGCTCCGAAAATAGGCACAATTGAGCAGGCTCAGTGCCCCATCATAGAGCTCTCGGAGAGCTTTCCAACAGTATGTTGTGTGCCGTGTAACTCCATACGGATCAAAAGTTATGGGCACCGGAGCGACGGATACCTATTCACAAGTCCCTCGCCCTCGGTTTTAGGGCCCAGCTCCAATGTAAAGTGAAGTTGTCTTGCCCAAGGTGTCGTGGAATTCGGTAATAAATATGTGATGGATTAGGTTGTCGTCCTTTTTGTGACTCACGACGTACGATCCGGGATGAAAAAATAGAGCAAAAGAAGAAAAGTGTCCCAAAACTGTTGAAACCGTTCGATTTTGGGCTTTGAAAACAGGCGCAGCTAAGCAGGCTTGCTACTCCCGTCGTAGAGCTCTCGGAGAGCTTTCCAACGGTATGCTGTGCGCCGCGTAACTCCTTACAGATCAAAAGTTATGGGCACCGGAGCGACGGATACCTGGTCACAAGCCCCACGCCCTCGGTTTGAGGGCCCAGCCTCTACACGAGTGAAGTTGTCTTGCCCAAGGTGCCATGGGATTCGGTAATAAAAATGTGATGGAATAGGTTGTCGTCATTTTTGCGACTCACGACGTATGATCCGGGACGAAAAAATTGAATAAAAGAAGAAAAGTATCCCAAAACTGATGAAAATGTTCGATTTTGGGCTCTGAAAATAGGAGCAGTTGTGCAGGCTTGGTGACCACATTGTAGAGCTCTTGGAGAGCTTTCCAACGCTATGCTGTGCGCCGCGTAACTCCTTACGGATCAAAAGTTATGGGCACCGGAGCAACGGATACCGGGTCACAAGCCTTACGCCCTTTGTTTGCGGGCCCAGCCTCTATGTGAAGTGAAGTTGTCTTGCCAAGGCACTGTGGGATTCGGTAATAGAAATGTGATGGATTAGGTTGTCGTCCTTTTCGCGACTCATGACGTACAATCCGAGACAGAAAAACTGCACAAAAGAAGAAAAGTATCCCAAAACTGATGAAAACGTTCGATTTTGTCCTCCGAAAATAGGCGCAGCCAAGCAAGTTTAGTGCCCCCGTCGTAGAGATCTCGGAGAGCTTTCCAACGGTATTCTGTACGTCGCGTAACTCCTTACAGATCAAAAGTCGTGAGCATTGGAGCGATGGATACCTGGTCACAAGCCCCACGCCCTCTGTTTTCGGGCCCAGCCTCTTCATGAAATAAAGTTGTCTTGCCCAAGGTGCTGTGGGATTCGTTAATAGAAATGTGATTGATTAGGTTGTCATGCTTTTCGCGACTCACGACGTACGATCCGGGATTGAAAGACTGCACAAAAGAAGAAAAGTTTCCCGAAATTGATGAAAACATTCGATTTTGGGCTCTGAAAATAGGCGCAGCCGAGCAGGCTTGCTGCCCCCGTCATAGAACTCTCAGAGAGCTTTCGAACGGTATGCTGTGCTCTGCGTAAACTCCTTACGAATCAAAAGTTATGAGCACCGGAGCGACGGATACCTGGTCACAAGCCCCATGCCCTCTGTTTGCGGTCCCAGACTCTCCGTGAAGTGAAGTTGTCTTGCCCAAGGTGCCGTGTGATTCGGTAATAGAAATATGATGGATTAGGTTGTCATCTTTTTCGCGGCTAACGACGTACGATCCGGGACAGAAAAACAGCGCAAAAGAAGAAATGTGTTCCAAAATTAATGAAAATGATGGATTTTGGGCTCTGAAAACAGGCGCAACCGAGCAGGCTAGGTACCCCCATCATAGAGCTCTCAGAGTGCTTTCCAACGGTCTGCTGTGCACCGCGTAACTCTTTACGGATCAAAATTTATGGGACCGGAGCGACGGATACCCGGTCACAAGCCCCACGCCCACGGTTTGAGGGCCCAGCCTTTACGTCAAGTGAAGTTGTCTTGCCCAAGGTGCTGTGAGATTCGATAACAAAAATGTGATGGATTAGGTTGTCGTCCTTTTTGCGGCTCACGACGTACGATCCGGGACGAAAAAATAGCGCAAAAGGAGAAAAGTGTCCCAAAATTGATGAAAATATTCGATTTTGGGCGCTGAAAATAGATGCTGCCAAGCAGGCTTGCTGCTCCATCGTAGAGCACTCGGAGAGCGTTCCATTGGTATGTTGTGCGCCGCGTAACTCCATACGGATCAAAAGTCATGGGCACTGTAGCAACAAATACCTAGTCACAAGCCCCACGCCCTCGGTTTGAGGGACCTGCCCGACGTGAAGTAAAGTTGTCTTGCCCAAGGTACCGTGGGATTCGGTAATAAAAATATGATGGATTAGGTTGTCGTCCTTTTCGCGGCTCATGACCTACAATCCGGGACGGAAAAACAGCGCAAAAGAACAAAAGTGTCCCAAAACTGAAGAAAACGTTCAATTTTGGGCTCCTAAAATAGGCACAGCCGATCAGGCTTGCGGCTCCCGTTGTAGAGCTCTCGGAGAGCTTTCAAACGGTATGCTGTGTGCCGCGTAACTCCTTACGGATCAAAAGTTATGGGCACCGGAGCGATGGATACCTGGCCACGAGCCCCACACCCACAGTTTGAGGGCCCAACCTCTACATTAAGTGAAGTAGTCTTGTCCAAGGGGCCATGTGATTCGGTAATAGAAATGTAATGGATTAGGTTGTCGTCGTTTTTGCGGCTCACGACGTACGATCCGGGACGGAAAAGCAGCGCAAAATAAGAAAAGTGTCCAAAAATTGATGAAAACATTTAATTTTGGGCTCTGAAAATTGGCACAGCATAGCAGTCTTACTACCCCCGTCGTAGAGCTCTCGGAGAGCTTTCCAACGGTATGCTGTGCACAATGTAACTCCTTACGGATAAAAAGTTATGGGCACCAAAGCGACGGATACTTGGTCACAAGCCCTACGCCCTCGGTTTGAGGACCCAGCCCCTACATGAAGTGAAGTTGCCTTGCCTATGGTGCCATGGGATTCGTTAATAAAAATGTGATGGATTAGGTTGTCGTCCTTTTCGCCGCTCATGACGTACGATTCGGGACGAAAAAACTGTGCAAAAGAAGAAAAGTGTCCCAAAACTGATGAAAACATTCGATTTTGGGCTCCGAAAATAGGCACAGCCGAGCAAGCTTGGTGCCCCCGTCGTAGAGCTCTCGAAGAGCTTTCCAACAGTATGTTGTGCGCCGCCTAACGCCTTACGGATCAAAAGTTATGGCCACCGGAGCGACGGATACCTGGTCACTAGCCCCACGCCCTCTGTTTGCAGGCCCAGTATCTATGTGAGGTGAAGTTGTCTTGCCCAAGGTACCGTGGGATTCGGTAATAAAAATGTGATGGATTAGGTTGTCGTCCTTTTCGCGGCTCACGACATACGATCCGGGACAGAAAAACTGCGCAAAAGAAGAAAACTGTCTCGAAATTGATGAAAACGTTCAATTTTGGGCTCCGAAAATAGGCGTAACCGAGCAAGCTTAGTGCCCCCGTCGTAGAGCTCTCGGAGAGCTTTACAACGGTATGCTGTGCACCGCGTAACTCTTTACGGATCAAAAGTTATGGGCACCGGAGCGACGAATACCTAGTCACAAGCCCTACGCCCTTTGTTTGCGGGCCCTGCCTCTACGTGAAGTGACGTTGTCTTGCCCAAGGTGCCGTGTGATTCGGTAATAGAAATGTGATGGATTAGGTTGTTGTCCTTTTCATAGCTCACGACGTACGATCCGGGATGAAAAAACAACGCAAAGGAAGAAAAGTGTCCTAAAACTGATGAAAACGTTCAATTTTGGGTTCTGAAAATAGGAAAAACGGAGCAAGATGGGTGCCCCCATCGTAAAGCTCTCGAAGAGCTTTCCAACGTTATGTTGTGCACCGCATAACTCCTTACGGATCAAAAGTTATGTGCACCGGAGTGACGGATACCTGGTTACAAGCCCCACGCCCTCTATTTGAGGGCCGAGCCTCTACGTGAAGTGAAGTTGTCTTGCCGAAGGTGCTGTGGGATTCGGTACTAGAAATGTGATGGATTATGTTGTTGTCCTTTTCGTGGCTCACGACGTACGATCCGGGATGGAAAAATCGAGCAAAAGAAGAAAAGTGTCCCAAAACTCAAGAAAACAGTCAATTTTGGGCTCTGAAAATAGGCACAACTGGGCAGGTTCAGTACTCCCATCGTAGAGCCCTCGGAGAGCTTTCCAACGGTATGTTGTGCGCCGCGTAACTCCTTAAGGATCAAAAGTTATGGGCACTGGAGCGACAGATACCTGTTCACAAGCCCCTTGCCCTCGGTTTTAGGGCCCAGCCCCTACGTGAAGTGAAGTTGTCTTGCCCAAGGTGCCATGGGATTCGGTAATAAAAATATGATGGATTAGGTTGTCGTCCTTTTCGCGGCTCATGACATACGATCTGGGACGGAAAAACAGCGTAAAAGAAGAAAAATGTCCCAAAACTTATGAAAATGTTCGTTTTTGGGCCCCGAAAAGAGGAGCAACCGAGCAGGCTAGGTACCCCCATTGTAGAGCTCCCAAAGTGCTTTCCGACGGCATGTTGTGTGCCGCGTAACTCCTTACGGATCAAAAGTTATGGGCACCGGAGCAACGGATACCGGGTCACAAGCCCTACGCCCTCGGTTTGAGGGCCCAGCCTCTACGTGAAGTGAAGTTGTCTTGCCCATGGTACCATGGGATTCGATAATAAAAATGTGATGGATTAGGTTGTCATCCTTTTCGCGGCTCACGACGTACGATCCGAGATTAAAAAACAGAGCAAATGATGAAAAGTGTCCCAAAATTGATGAAAACGTTCGATTTTGGGCTTCGAAAACTGGCGCAGCTGAGCAAGCTTGCTGCTCCCGTCGTAGAGCTCTCGGAGAGCTTTCCAATGGTATGTTGTGCGCCGCGTAACTCCTTACGGATCAAAAGTTATGGGCATCGGAGCGACGGATACCTGGTCACGAGCCCCATGCCCTTAGTTTGAGGGTCCAACGTCTACGAGAAGTGAAGTTGTCTTGCCCAAGGTGCCGTGGGATTCGGTAATAAAAATGTGATGAATTAGGTTGTCGTCCTTTTCGCGGCTAATGACGTACGATCCGGGATGGAAAAAAAGCGTAAAAGAAGAAAAGTATCCCAAAATTGATGAAAACTTTCGATTTTGGGCTCTGACAATAGGAGCAGCTGAGCAGGCTTGGTGCCCATGTCGTAGAGCTCTTGGAGAGCTTTCCAACGGTATGTTGTGCGCCACGTAACTCCTTACGAATCAAAAGTTATGGGCACCGGAGCAACGGATACCGGGTCACAAGCCCTACGCCCTCTGTTTGCGGGCCCAGCCTCTACGTGAAGTGAAGTTGTCTTGCCAAGGTACCGTGGGATTCGGTAATAGAAATATGATGGACTAGGTTGCCGTCCTTTTCGTGACCCACAACGTACGATCCGGGACGGAAAAACTTCGCAAAAGAAGAAATGTATCCCAAAACTGATGAAAACGTTCGATTTTGGGCTCTGAAAATAGCCGCAGCCAAGTAGGCTTGGTGCCCCCATCGTAGAGCTCTTAGAGAGCTTTCGAATGGTATGTTGTGCTTCGCGTAAACTCCTTACGGATAAAAAGTTATGAACACCGGAGCGACGGATACCTGGTCACAAGACCCACGCCCTCTGTTTGCTGTCCCAGACTCTCCGTGAAGTGAAGTTGTCTTGCCCAAGGTGCCATGTGATTCGGTAATAGAAATATGATGGATTAGGCTGTCATCCTTTTCCCAGATAACGACGTACGATCCGGGACAGAAAAATAGCGCGAAAGAAGAAATGTGTCCCAATATTTATGAAAATGATGGATTTTGGGCTCTGAAAACAGGCGCAACCGAGCAGGCTAGGTGCCCCCATCATAGAGCTCTCAGAGTGCTTTCCAACGGTATACTGTGCGCCGCGTAACTCTTTGCAGATCAAAATTTATGGGCACCGGAGCGATGGATACCTAGTCACAAGCCCCACGCCCACGGTTTGAGGGCCCAGCCTCTACGTCAAGTGAAGTTGACTTGCCCAAGGAGCCATGGGATTCGATAATAAAAATGTGATGGATTAGGTTGTCGTCCTTTTCGCGGCTCTTGACCTACGATCCAGGACGGAAAGACAGGGAAAAAGAACAAAAGTGTCCTAAAACTGAAGAAAACGTTCAATTTTGGACTCCGAAAATAGGCACAGCCAATCAGGCTTGCGACTCCCATTGTAGAGCTCTCGGAGAGCTTCCCAATGGTATGGTGTGCGCCGCGTAACTCCTTACGGATCAAAAGTTATGGGCACCGGAGCGACGGATAACTGGTCACGAGCCCCACGCCCACAGTTTGAGGGCCCAGCCTCTACGTGAAGTGAAGTAGTCTTGCCCAAGGGGCCATTTGATTCGATAATAGAAATGTGATGGATTAGGTTGTCGTCCTTTACGCGGATCACGACGTACGATCCGGGATTGAAAAACAGCGCAAAAGCAGAAAAGTGTCCCAAAACTGATGAAAACATTCAAATTTGGGCTCCATTAATAGGTGCAGCAAAGCAAGCTGGGTGCCCCCGTCGTAGAGCTCTCGGAGAGCTTTCCAACGGTATGCTGTGCACCGCTTAACTCCTTACGGATCAAAAGTTATGGGCACCGGAGTGATGGATACCTGGTCACAAGCCCCTCGCCCTCGGTTTTAGGGCCCAGCCCCTACGTGAAGTGAAGTTGTCTTGCCCAAGGTGTCATGTGATTCCATAATAAAAATGTTATGAATTAGGTTGTCGTCCTTTTCGCGGCTCACGACGTACAATCAGGGACGGAAAAATAGTGCAAAAGAAGAAAAGTGTCCAAAAATTGATGAAAACGTTAGATTTTGGGCTCTGAAAATTGGCACAACAGAGCAATCTTGCTACCCCCGTCGTAGAGCTCTCGGAGAGCTTTCCAATGATATGTTGTGCGTAGCGTAACTCTTTACGGATCAAAAGTTATGGGCACCAAAGCGACGGACACTTGGACACAAGCCCCACGCCCTCGGTTTGAGGACCCAGCCCCTAGGTGAAGTGAAGTTGCCTTGCCCAAGGTGCCATGGGATTCGGTAATAAAAATGTGATGGATTAGGTTGTCGTCCTTTTCGCGGCACACGACGTACGATCCGGGATGGAAAAACTGCGCAAAAGAAGAAAAGTCTCCCAAAACTGACAAAAAAATTCGATTTTAGGCTTTGAAAATAGGCACAACCGAGCAAGATTGGTTCTCCCGTTGTAAAGCTCTCGGAGAGCTTTCCAACAGTATGCTGTGCACCACCTAACGCCTTATAGATCAAAAGTTATGGCCACCGGAGAGACGGATACCTTGTCACAAACCCCACGCCCTCTGTTTGCAGGCCCAGCATCTACGTGAAGTGAAGTTGTCTTGCCCAAGGTGCCGTGGGATTCGGTAATAGAAATGTGATGGATTAGGTTGTTGTCCCTTTCGCGGGTCACGACGTACGATCCAGGACAGAAAAACTATGCAAAAGAAGAAAACTGTCCCAAAACTGATGAAAACGTTCAATTTTGGGCTCCGAAAATAGGCACAGCCGAGCAAGCTTAGTGCCCTCGTCATAGATCTCTCGGAGAGCTTTCCAACGGTATGTTGTGCACCGCGTAACTCCTTACGGATCAAAAGTTATGGGCACCGAAGCGACGAATACCTGGTCACAAGCCCTACGACCTCTGTTTGCGTGCCCTGCCTCTACGTGAAGTGAAGTTGTCTTGCCTAAGGTGCAGTGTGATTCGGTAATAGAAATGTGATGGATTATGTTTTCGTCCTTTTCGCGGCTCACAACGTACGATCCGAGATGGAAAAACTGAGCAAAAGAAGAAAACTGTCCCAAAACTGATTAAACCTTCAATATTGGGCTCTGAATATAGGCACAACTGAGCAGGCTCAGTGCCCCCATCGTAGAGCTCTTGGAGAGCTTTCCAACGGTATGTTGTGCGCTGCGTAACTTCTTACGAATCAAAAGTTATGGGCACCGGAGCGACGGATACCTGTTCACAAGCCACTCGCCCTCGGTTTTAGGGCCCAGCCCCTATGTGAAGCGAAGTTGTCTTGCCCAAGGTGCTGTGGGATTCGGGAATAAAAATGTGATGGATTAGATTGTCGTCCTTTTCGCGGCTCACGACGTACGATATGGGACCGAAAAATAGCGTAAAAGAAGAAAAGTGTCCCAAAACTTATGAAAATGTTCGATTTTGGGCCCCGAAAAAGGCGTAACCTAGCAGGCTAGGTACCCCCATCGTAGAGCTCTTAGAATGCTTTCCGACGGTATGCTGTGTGCCGCATAACTCCTTACAAATCAAAACTTATGGGCACCGGAGCGACGGATACCTTGTCACAAGCCCTACGCCCTCGGTTTGAGGGCCCAGCCTCTACGTGAAGTGAAGTTGTTTTGCCCAAGGTGCCGTGGGATTCGGTAAAAAAAATGTGATGGATTAGGTTGTCATCCTTTTCCCGGCTCACGGTGTATGATCTGCGATGAAAAAACAGAGCAAAAGAAGAAAAGTGTCCCAAAACTGATGTAAATGTTCAATTTTGGGCTTCGAAAATAGGCGCACCTGAGTAGGCTTGCTGCTCCTATCGTAGGGCTCTCAGAGAGCTTTCCAACGGTATACTGTGCGTCGGGTAACTCCTTACGGATCAAAAGTCATGGGCACCGGAGTGACGGATACCTAGTCACAAGCCCCACGCCCTCGGTTTGAGGGCCCAGCCTCTACACGAAGTCAAGTTGTCTTGCCAAGGTGCCATGGGATTCGGTAATAAAAATGTGATGGATTAGGTTGTCGTCCTTTTCGCGGCTCACGACGTACGATCTGGGATGAAAAAATAGCGTAAAAGAAGAAAAGTATCCCAAAATAGATGAAAACATTCGATTTTGGGCTCTGAAAATAGGAGCAGCTGAGCAGGCTTGGTGCCCACTTCGTAGAGCTCTTGGAGAGCTTTTCAACGGTATGTTGTGCGCAGCGTAACTCCTTACGGATCAAAAGTTATGGGCACCGGAGCAACGGATACCGGGTCACAAGCCCTACACCCTCTATTTGCAGGCCCAGCCTCTACGTGAAGTGAAGTTGTCTTGCCAAGGTACCATGGGATTCGGTAATAGAAATGTAATGGATTAGGTTGTCGTCCTATTCACGACTCACGACGTACGATCCGGGACAGAAAAACTGTGCAAAAGAAGAAAAGTATCCTAAAACTGATGAAAACATTCGATTTTGTGCTCCGAAAATAGGCGCAGCCAAGCAAGTTTGGTGCCCATGTTGTAGATATCTCGGAGAGCTTTCCAACGGTATGCTGTGTGCTGCGTAACTCCTTACTAATCAAAAGTCATAAGCACCGGAGCGACGGATACTTGGTCACAAGCCCCACGCCCTCCGTTTGCGGACCCAGCCTCTACGTGAAGTGAAGTTGTCTTACCCAAGGTGCCATGCGATTCGGTAATAGAAATGTGAAGAACTAGGTTGCCGTCCTTTTCGCGGTTCATGACTTACGATCCGGGACGGAAAAATAGAACAAAAGAAGAAAAGTGTCCCAAAAATTATGAAAACGTTCGATTTTGAGCTCCGAAAATAGGCGCCACCAAGCACGATAGGTGCCCCCATCGTAGAGCTCTTAGAGTGCTTTCCAACGGCATGCTGTGCGCTGCGTAACTCCTTACGGATCAAAAGTTATGGGCACCGGAGCAACGGATACCTTGTCACAAGCCCTACGCCCTCTGTTTGACGGCCCAGCCTCTACATGAAGTGAAGTTGTCTTGCCCAATGTACCATGGGATTCGGTAATAAAAACGTGATGGATAACATTGTCGTCCTTTTCGTGGCTCACGACGTACGATTCAGGATGAAAAAACAGAGCAAAAGAAGAAAAGTGTCCTAAAACTGATGAAAACATTCGGTTTTGGGATCTGAAAATAGGAGCAGCAAAGCAAGCTTGCTACTCCCGTCGTAGAGCTCTCAGAGTGCTTTGCAACGGTATGCTATGCGCCGCGTAACTCCTTACGGATCAAAAGTTAATGGCACCGGAGCAACGGATACCTTGTCACAAGCCCTACGCCCTCTGTTTGACGGCCCAGCCTCTACATGAAGTGAAGTTGTCTTGCCCAATGTACCATGGGATTCGGTAATAAAAACGTGATGGATAACATTGTCGTCCTTTTCGCGGCTCACGACGTACGATTCAGGATGAAAAAATAGAGCAAAAGAAGAAAAGTGTCCTAAAACTGATGAAAACATTCGGTTTTGGGATCCGAAAATAGGAGCAGCAGAGCAAGCTTGCTACTCCCATCGTAGAGCTCTCAGAGTGCTTTGCAACTGTATGCTATGCGCCGTGTAACTCCTTACGGATCAAAAGTTAATGGCACCGGAGCGACGGATACCTAGTCACAAGCCCCATGCCCTCGGTTTGAGGGCCCAGCCCCTACGTGAAGTGAAGTTGTCTTGCCTAAGGTGCAATGGGATTCGGTAATAGAAATGTGATGGATTAGGTTGTCGTCATTTTTGCGGCTCACGACGCACGATCCAGGACAGAAAAACAATGCAAAATAAGAAATGTGTCCTAAAACTGATGAAAACGTTCGATTTTTGGCTCCGAAAAAAGGCGCAGCTGAGCAAGATTGCTGACCTCGTCATTGACCCTTGGAGAGCTTTCCAACGGTATGCTGTACGCTGCGTAACTCCTTACAGATCAAAACTTATGGGCATCGGAGCAACGGATACCTTGTCACTAACCTTACGCCCTCTGTTTGTGGGCCCAGCCTCAATGTGAAGGGAACTTGTCTTGCCCAAGGTGCCATGGGATTCGGTAATAGAATGTGATGGATTATGTTGTCGTCCTTTTCGCGGCTCATGACGTACGATCCGGGATGGAAAAACTGCGCAAAAGAAGAAAAGTGTTCCAAAACTGATGAAAATGTTCGATTTTGGGCTCCGAAAATAGGCACAGCCAAGCAAGCTTAGAGCCCCAGTCGAAGAGCTCTCTGAGAGCTTTCCAACAGTATGTTGTGCACCGCGTAACGCCTTACGGATCAAAAGTTATGAGCACCGGAGTGACGGATACCTGGTCATAAACCCCACGCCCTCTGTTTGCGGGCCCAACGTCTACATGAAGTGAAGTTGTCTTGCCCAAGATGTCGTGTTATTCAGTAATAGAAATGTGATGGATTAGGTTGTCATCCTTTTCGCGGCTCACGACGTACGATCCGGGATGAAAAAACAGCACAAAAGAAGAAAAGTGTCCCAAAATTGATGAAAACATTCGATTTTGGGCTCCACAAATAGGTACAGCTGAGCAAGATTGGTGCCCTTATCGTAGAGCTCTCGGAGAGCTTTCCAACGGTATGCTGTGTGCCGTGTAACTCCTTACGGATCAAAAGTTATGAGCATCGGAGCGACAGATACCAGGTCACAAGCCCCACACCCTCTGTTTGAGGGCCCAGCCTCTAAGTGAAGTGAAGTTGTCTAGCGCAAGGTGCCGTGGGATTCTGTAATAAAAATGTGATGGATTAGGTTGTCGTCCTTATCGCAGCTCACGACGTACAATACGAAACGGAAGAATAGCGTAAAAGATGAAAAGTATCCCAAAATTGATTAAAACATTCGATTTTGGGCTTTGGAAACAGGCGCAGTCAAGAAGGTTGGCTGCCCCTATCGTAGAGCTCTCGTACAGCTTTCCAACGGTATGCTGTGCGCCGCGTAACTCCTTACGAATCAAAAGTTATGGGCACCGGAGCGACGGATACCTAGTCACAAGCCCCTCGCCCTTTGTTTCCGGGCCCAGCCTCTTCGTGAAGTAAAGTTGTCTCGTCCAAGGTGCCGTGGGATTCGGTAATAGAAATGTGATGGATTAGGTTGTCGATCTTTCAACGGATCACGATGTACAATCCAGGACGGAAAAACTGCGCAAAAGTAGAAAAATGTCCCAAAACTGATGAAAATGTTCGATTTTAGGCTACAAAAACAGGTGCAGCCGACTAAGCTTGGTGCCCCAGTCGTAGAGCTCTCGGAGAGCTTTCCAACGGTATGCTATGCGCCACGTAACTCCTTACGAATCAAAAGTTATGGCCACCGGAGCAACGGATACCTGGTCATAAGCCCCAAGCCCTCTGTTTGCGGGCCCAGCCTCTACGTGAAGTAAAGTTGTCTTGCCCAAGGTACCGTGGGATTTGTTAATAGAAATGTTATTGATTAGGTTGTCGTCCTTTTCGCGGCTCATGACGTACGATCCGGGACTGAAAGACTGCGCAAAAGAAGAAAAGTGTCCCGAAACTGATGAAAACGTTCGATTTTGGGCTCTGAAAATAGGCGCAGCCGAGCAGGCTTGGTGTCCTTGTCGTAGTGCTATCAGTGAGCTTTCAAACGTATGCTGTGCGCCACGTAAACTCCTTACGGATCAAAAGTTATGAGCACCGGAGCGACGGATACTTGGTCACAACCCCACGCCTTCTGTTTGCGGCCCTAGACTCTGCGTGAAGTGAAGTTGTCTTGCCCAAGGTGCCGTGATGAATCGGTAATAGAAATGTGATGGATTAGGCTATCGTCCTTTTTGCGGCTAACGATGTACGATCCGGGACAGAAAAACAGTGCAAAAGAAGAATGTGTCCCAAAATTTATGAAAATGATCGATTTTGGGCACTGAAAACAGGAGCAACCGAGCAGGCTAGGTGCCCCCCATCATAGAGCTCTCAAAGCGCTTTCCACGGTATGCTGTGCGCCGCATAACTCCTTACGATATCAAAATTTATGGGCATCGAAGCGACGGATACCTAGTCACAAGCCCCACGCCCACGGTTTGAGGGCCCAGCCTCTACGTCAAGTGAAGTTGTCTTGCCCAAGGTGCCGTGGGATTCGATAATAAAAATGTGATGGATTAGGATGTCGTCCTTTTCGCGGCTCACGCGTACGATCCGGGACGGAAAAACAGCGCAAAAGAAGAAAAGTGTCCCAAAATTGATGAAAATGTTCGATTTTGGGCTCCGAAAAAAAGAGCTGCCTAGCAGGCTTGCTGCTCCGTCATAGAGCACTTGGAGAGCTTTCTACTGGTATGATGTGCGCCGCGTAACTCCATACGGATCAAAAGTTATGGGCACCAGAGCAACGGATACCTGGTCACAAGCCCCACGCCCTCGGTTTGAGGGACCTGCCCGACGTGAAGTGTAGTTTCTTGCCCAAGGTGCAGTGGATTCAAAAATAAAAATGTGATGGATTAGGTTGTCGTCTTTTTTGCGGCTCATGACATACGATCCGGGACGGAAAAACAGCGCAAAAGAAGAAAAGTGTCCCAAAACTGATGAAAACGGTCAATTTTGGGCTTCGAAAATAGGCACAACTGATCAGGCTTGCGTCTCCATTGTAGAGCTCTCGGAGAGCTTTCCAACGGTATGCTGTGTGCTGCGTAACTCCGTACGGATCAAACGTTATGGGCACCGGAGCAATGGATTACCTGTTCACAAGCCCCCACGCCCACAGTTTGAGGGCCAGCCTCTACGTGAAGTGAAGTAGTCTTGCCTAAGGGGCTATGTGATTCGGTAATAGAAATGTGATGGATTAGGTTGTCGTCCATTTCGAGGCTCATGACGTACGAACCGGGATGAAAAAACAGCGCAAAAGAAGAAAAGTATCCCAAAATTGATGAAAATGTTCAATTTTGGCCTTTAAAAATAGGCGCAGCCAACCAAGCTGGAAGCCCCCATCGTAGAGCTCTTGGAGAGCTTTCCAACGGTATGCTGTGCGCCACATAACTCCTTACGGATCAAAAAGTTATGGGTACCCGGAGCGACGGATACCTGGTCATAAACCCCTCGCCCTCGGTTTTAGGGCCCAGCCCCTACATGAAGTGAAGTTGCCTTGCCAAGGTGCCATGCGATTCGGTAATAAAAATGTGATGGATTAGGTTATCGTCCTTTTCGCAGCTCCCGACGTACGATCTGGGACGGAAAAACAGCGCAAAAGAAGAAAAGTGTCCAAAAACTGATGAAAACGTTCGATTTTGGGCTCTGAAAACAGGCACAGCCGTACAAGCTTGGTTCCCCCATCGTAGAACTCTCGGAGAGCTTTCCAACGGTATGTTGTGCGCCACCTAACGCCTTACAGATCAAAGTTATGGCCACTGGAGCGACGGATACCTGGTCACAAGCCCCACGCCCTTTGTTTTGCAGGCCCAGCATCTATGTGAAGTGAAGTTGTCTTGCCTAAGGTGCCGTGGGATTTGGTAATAGAAATGTGATGGATTAGGTTGTCATCATTTCGTAGCTCACGACGTACGATCCGAGATAAAAAAAAACTGCGCAAAAGAAGAAAACTGTCCCAAAACAGATGAAAACGTTCGATTTTGGGCTCTGAAAATAGGCGCAGCTGAGCAAGCTTAATGCCCCCATCGTAGAGCTCTCGGAGAACTTTCCAACGGTATGCTGTGCAACGAGTAACTCCTTACGGATCAAAAGTTATGGGCATTGGAGCGACGAATACCTGGTCACAAGCCCTACGCCCCTCTGTTTGCGGGCCCTGCCTCTACGTGAAGTGAAGTTGTCCTTGCCCAAGGTGCCGTGTGATTGGGTAATAGAAAAGGTGATGGATTAGGTTGTCGTCCTTATCGCCGCTCACGACGTACTATCCGGGATGAAAAAACAAACGCAAAGGAAGTAAAGTGTCCTAAAACTGATGTAAATGTTCAATTTTGGGTTCCGAAAATAGGCAAAACCGAGCAAGATGGGTGCCCCCATCGTAAAGCTCTTGAAGAGCTTTCCAACGTTTTGCTGTGAGTCGCGTAACTCCTTACGGATCAAAAGTTATGAGCACCGGAGTGACGGATACCTGGGTTACAACCCCCACGCCCTCTGTTTGTGGGCCGAGCCTCTACGTGAAGTGAAGTTGTCTTGCCGAAGGTGCTGTGGGATCCGGTACTAGAAATGTGATAGATTATGTTGTCTTCCTTTTCGCGGCTCATGACGTACGATCCAGGACGAAAAAACTGAGCAAAAGAAGAAAACTATCCAAAACTGATGAAAACATTCGATTTTGGGCTCCGATAATAGGCACAACTGAGCAAGCTCGATGCCCCCATCGTAGAGCTCTCGGAGAGCTTTCCAACAGTATGTTGTGCACCGCATAACTCCTTACGGATCAAAAGTAATGGGTATCGGAGCGACGGATACCTGTTCACAAGCCCCTCGCCCTCAGTTTTAGGGCCCAGCCCATACGTGAAGTGAAGTTGTCTTGCCCAAGGTGCCATGGGATTCGGTAATAAAAATGTGATGGATTAGGTTGTCGTCCTTTTCACGGCTCACGACGTACGATCTGGGACGGAAAAATAGCGCAACAGAAGAAAAGTGTCCAAAATTATGAAAACGTTCGATTTTGGGCTCTGAAAATTGGCACAGCAAAGCAGTCTTGCTACCCTCGTCATAAAGCTCTCGGAGAGCTTTCCAACGGTATGCTGTGTGCAGCATAACTTCTTACGGATCAAAAGTTATGGGCACCAAAGCGACCGGATACCTGGTCACAAGCCCTACGCCCTCGGTTTGAGGACCCTGCCCCTACGTGAAGTGAAGTTGCCTTGCCCAGGTGCCGTGGGATTTAGTAATAAAAATGTGATAGATTAGGTTGTCATCCTTTTCGCGGCTCACTACGTACGATCCGGGACGAAAAAACTGCGCAAAAGTAGAAAAGTGTCCCAAAACTGATGAAAACATTCGATTTTGGGCTCCGAAAACACTGCGCAGGATTGCTACTCCCATCGTAGAGCTCTTAGAGAGCTTTCCAACGGTATGTTGTGCGCCTTGTAACTCCTTATGGATCAAAAGTTATGGGCACCGGAGCGATGGATGCTTGGTCACAAACCCCACGCCCTCTGTTTGCGGACCCTGCCTCTACGTGAAGTGAAGTTGTCTTGCCCAAGGTGCCATCGGATTCGGTAATAGAAATGTGATGGATTAGGTTGTCGTCCTTTTCGCGGCTCACGACGTACGATCTGGGACAGAAAAACTGCGCAAAAGAAGAAAAGTATCCCAAAATCGATGAAAGCATTCGATTTGGGCTCCGAAAATAGGCGCAGTCGAGCAAGCTTGGTGCCCCCAACATAGAGCTCTCAGAGAGCTTTCCAACGGTATGCTGTGCACCGCGTAACTCCTTACGGATCAAAAGTTATGGCCACCGGAGCGATGAATACTTGGTCACAAGCCCTACGCCCTCTGTTTGCGGGCCCTGCCTCTACGTGAAGGGAAGTTGTCTTGCCCAAGGTGCCGTGTGAATTCGGTAATATAAATGTGATGGATTAGGTTGTCATCCTTTTCGCGGCTCACGACGTACGATCCGAGACGAAAAAACAACGCAAAAAAAGAAAAGTGTCCAGAAACTAATGAAAACGTTCGATTTTGGGTTCTGAAAATAGGTGCAACCGAGCAAGATGGGTGCCCCCATCGTAAAGCTCTCAGAGAGCTTTCCAACATTATGTTGTGTGCCGCGTAACTCCTTACAGATTAAAAGTTATTAGCACCGAAGTGACGGATACCTGGTTACAAGCCCCACGCCCTCTGTTTGCGGGGCCCAAGCCTCTTACGTGAAGTGAGTTGTCTTGCCCAAGGTGCTGTGGGATTCGGTACTAGAAATGTTGATGGATTATCTTGTCGTCCTTTTCGCGCTCACGACGTACGATCCGGGATGGAAAAACTGCGCAAAAGAAGAAAAGTGTCCCCGGAATTGATAAAAACGTTTGATTTTGGGCTCCGACAACAGGCGCAGTGTGAGGCCCGACCCCGAAATAATGTGTCATACCTCGATTTGCGTGCCATAGACCCAGAATTATATGACCGACCTTGGATTACGTGTCCTATCTTGGTTTTCGTGCATGCCTCGTCATATGTGCCTTGGCCTAGAATAGTGTGCCCTAATCCCCAACTGACGTGCGATACCTAAATATACGTGCCCTGATCCTCGATGTATGTGTGTTACCTCGTTTCGTGTGCCCCAACCTTGAACTACATACTTTAACCTAGATATAGAGTCGTGACTTGATTTACGTGCATTGCATTGAATTACGTGCATTGCATTGGTTTATGTGCATTCACCTAGGATTGCGTGCATTAGTCTTGAAGTTCATGTCTTACCTCGTAGTTCATGTCTATCTCGTATTCGTGTCCTAGACCTAAGAATCCGTGCCACCACGTTAATCAAGAAAGAATCCTACACAAAGCACTAGACACTAAAATAATCCTACACAATCCACTAACCAATATTATATTCCTAATTCAAATTCTCTACAAACTCCACCAACAATAAAATAACACTAAACTATTCTTACATTTCCCACTATCTATTATTCTATTCATAATTCAACACATCAACAAACATTCCTATATTTTATTCTACCTAGATTCCCTAATTTCCCACATTCCTATGACAACACAAGACACTATGCTACCTAGGATAGACAAACAAAAACAATCATATTTTAAACACTCAATATTCCTCACAAAGTACAAGAATGCATAAAAAATACACACCACAGACTACCCTAGCCCTCATTTTCGACCAAGGCACCCAAATACAATTAAAATTCAGATTTTTACATCAAAAACATCTCACACATGCTCTCTCAACTCACCAAAACCGAGCACACACACACACACACACTAAAACTTCACTTTTCCTCACAAACTCTCTCATTCTCTCTTCTTCTCTCTCATTTTCGACCATGGCAGCCCCTTGAGCATTCAAAACTCCTAAAAACTCTCTAAGGCTCTCCCAATCTCGGCCATAGCAAGCACAAGCAAGGCAACTAGCTCAAAAACGCACACAAGCTCACAAAACTCATCATTTTCGGCCTAAGATAAGTCTTGATAGTTTTCTTCCATTTCTTTTTGTTCTAGTCACATGCACACACTAATCATAAGCTAACTAAGCTGGGATTTAAAGGAAATCAAGATATCTCTCGGCCAAAGCAAGGAAGAAGCTCCCTTTGTGCATTTTGAAGAGTGTTTGTGCATCATTAACCATCAATAGGCTAAGGTGAGGGTTAAACTCTTTTGAAAAGCTTTCAAAAACCACATGCATGCCTTTAAATGTCTATTTTTACCTCTGTACTTGTGATATATGTGTGTACATGAGCTTTTGTAAACATGCATGGCAAGATATTTGGCTAGAATGTGAAGATAGGTGAAATCGTATAATTGGCAGTTTTCTGACTTGTTGGAGCTAAGTGAATTTGACCAGTAAATGGTGTTGAAAATGTATGAAAATTGGTAGGTGACTATTTTTTCCAGTTCTGAGAATTTTTCATAGAAATAGGCCAAAGCCAATTTTGACTCTAAGGTCTCCAAAATGGCAAAACATCGAAAGGTGTATAAAATCTAGAAAATCTGGAAAATGAAGCAGGTTTTGGCAGTTCACTGTCCTTGTAGAACGAACCAGTTTTGACTTAGTAAATGATATCCAAAATTCATGAAATTTGGTATTCTTCTATAGTTTTCAGTTCTGGACATTTGTGTCAGAAATAGACTGAGGCTAAATCTGACCCTAAGGTCCTCAAAAACGACAAGTATTGAAATGTGTGTAAATCTGGACAGTTTTGCGTAGTCTCACGGTTTTGGCTATAACTCTTGAATACGAACTCCAAATGATGCGAGGTTTGTTTCTGGATTTAGTACACTCCCTAAGATTTAATTTGACATTTTGTTCACTGGAATTGGAGATTGTTTGCTTGTCTCAATGATTGTGAGAAAACAGACCATTGCAGTGAGGTTTTCATCTAGTGATATGCTTTGAAAATTATTGTAACTTCTCTTGTTGTATTAAATGCTTGGGATTGTGGCACTTGGATGTTGTGTGGACTGTTTTGAATGCTTGAGGGTGTTTTAATTAATCGATGCATGGCTTGAGTTTAATTACGTGACAACTTGTAGCTTAAAATCGCACGTGTAAGCATGAATTGAAACCCTATTGACTATGAAAACTCGCTAAGTGTTGATCCTATGGTTATTGTGTTTAATTGTGTGATTCGTGGGCTGCCTAATAAATGTCAAGTATGCTTGAAATGGTTTAAGAGTTGCTTGTGGTGCTTAGCAAACGGAACCGACCCCGAGCACAGCCTAGTAAACCTGAATGGCCCCGTAGGTTCCCGTGTCACGGCCCAACCCGGCCTATAAAGGTTAGGCTAGGGTGTGATCTAAACATTCAAGTCATATCTCGTACTTAATCGTTCATGAAAGTTTAACACTTAACGTTTTAAGCCTAAAACTCCACAATTTTCTGGAAAACCGGCAGCATAACGGCTGTAATTGGGCTCTTTAGTTTGACCTAATTCTCTAAATGCCTCAAAATTTCCAATCTCAATTTCATTTCCAACTAAGATTACTATTTACCATCAATTGAAACGCCTACTAGTTATCTCGAAGTCTCGTTTGATTAATAACCTAGCATGATACTATGTCTCGTTTGTTTGTTAATCCTCATTACCAAAGTACCTGTTGATCTTAGCTTAACAATGAGTACCTGCTTAAGATTGGATAGGTTCATTTTACTTAATCCTTACTGGATACTTCATAATCCTATGATAGATACTAGCCAATAACGATAGCAAAAACGACCATAGTAGTGTCTATCTAGTTATGATCAGTACAAGCCAAAATTAGACACCAAATTACAACGGGGGTCGTTTACAATACAATAACAAGTATCATAAGAAATGAAATAGTCTTCAAGCAACATATTGTTCACAAAAGGGCCATAGTCAAGCAAGGCACGTAGGGCAAGAAATCATTCCAAGGAATCATCATTAGGCACGTTGTCCTCGGGTACCTATTCCTGGTCTTCTTCACTTGAGATGATAAAAGAGGGTGAGTCCTTATGAACTCAGCGAGGGGGAATGAAAAATAAGTTTTGAAACTCATTTTCAGGTTCAACATTTGAAAAATCCTTTTTCAAGCATGAATATATCACAAGTACATAACGTAATGTAAAGTAAAGGAACACAATTACCCATCTTTCCTCCCCGAGGTCCTCTAGGAACCAAGCGAGAGTACTTATACATATAGTGAAAAGGATACGGTGAGCTTTTGCTCTCATTTCATTACCAGTATCAGTTATTACGGCCGGCTTCAAATCATCCCCTTATCACGCCAAATGGGTGTACTCCGGATGTACCCGAAATCCTATGACCCAACTCTTCGAGGAAGTCTAGCCCCCAAGCGAGAGAGGGAATTGGACAATGGTAGTCACGGTTGCACCGATAAGCCCGATGCCGCCCGGTGTGCGTGAACGCTACCACGCCAGAATGAAAGGTTGCAACCTTGTATGCAATGCACATTTATGACATTTAATATATCACATTTGGAGGTCAACAAAGTAGGTTGTCTCCGAGCAGTCATAAGATTGCACATTGACAAGTAAACACGCAAGGCACGATATGATAGGTAATTTCACTTATAAGCACATGGAGTTATATGAATATTAAATGGGCAGCCATGTAACGCATGTAAATCAAGTCATATAACTCATTTCGAAGTTCATGTAAATCAAATAACGAGATTATTCAACATGCAACGACATCTACGTGGGACCCGGGTGCAAGAAAGGCCTACTTGTCAACATGTAATCATCAAATTCATATTTAGGGCTATGAGGGCAACTACCGGCAGCCTACTAATTACATAATCAAATGAGATATCCATATGATCAACACATAGTGAGTTTACCTAGTCATTAGGGTTTCATTTCGTGCTCACCCGTGCGATTAAGCCCTAAGTTGTCACGTGATTAAACTCAAGCCATGCATTGATTATTTCAAACACCCTCAACATTCAAAATAGTCCACACAACATCCCAATGCCACAATCCCAAGCATTTAATACAACAAAAGAAGTTACAATAATTTTTCTAAGCATATCACTAGGTGAAACCCTCACTGCAATGAGCTGTTTCTCACAATCATTGAGACAAGCAAACAATCTCAAATTCTAGTGAACAAGATTTCAAATTAAATCTTAAGGAGTGAACTAAATTCAGAAACAAACCTCGCATCATTTGGAGTTTGGGTTCAAGAGTTATAGCCAAAACCGTGAGACTACACAAAACTGTCCAGATTTGCACATATTTCAATACGTGTCATTTTTGAGGCCTTAGGCTCAGATTTATCCTTAGTCCATTTCTGACAAAAATGTCAAGAACTGAAAAATATAGCAGCACAACAAATTTCATGCATTTTTTATATCATATACTAAGTCAAAACCAGTTCGTTCTACAAGGTCAGTGAATCTGCCAAAACCTGTTTTATTTTTCCAGACTTTCCAGATTTGGACACATTTTTATATTTTGCCATTTTGAGGACTTTGGAGTCAAAATTAGCTTTGTCCTATTTCTGTGAGAGGTGTTCAGAACTGGCAACACTAGTTACGTACCAATTTTCATGCATTTTCAACATCTTTTACCTGGTCAAAATCACCTCGCACCAACAAGGCAGAAGGCTGTCACATACCCGATTTCATCTATCATCACATTCTAGCCAAATATCTTGCCATGAATGTTTACAAAAGCTCATGAACACACCTATATCACAAGTACAGAAGTAAAGATAGAAATTTAAGGGCATGCATGTGGATTTTGAAAGCTTTTCAAGAAGTTTTAGCCCTTACCTTAGCAAGACAACAAAGAAGATGCACAAACTCTTGATGAAGCACAATAATGACTCTTCTCCTTGCTTAGCCGAGAGACAACTTGGGATTTCTCTAATTTCCTAGCTAAGTTACCATGTTCTTAGTAGGTGCATGTGGTTAGAACAAGAAGAAAACGAAATGGAAGCTAACACTCACCTAAGCTGAAATGAAGGTTCAAAGAGCTTACATGTGTATCTTTTGCACTCTAGCTTTGCTTGGTCGAGTTCCTTGGTAGCTTGGAAGTATTGAAGAGCCTTAGGATGAAGAACTTAGCTACGGAGAGTATATTTTTCAGCTAGGGCCGAGAGAGAGAGAAGAATGAGAGAAGAATAAGAGGAAATGAGAGAAAATGAAAGAAAAATAAAGGCCTTGCAATGTTTGAAGCTTGTGTCGGCCTAGGGCCTTGCAAAAATCTGAGTTTGTGTCTTCAAGAAGCATTATTTGAAGTGTCTAGCATGGGCAAGGAGCTTGTGTCGAGATTTGGAGCTTGGTAGAGTTTTGAGCCAATTTTTTTTTATTGCTTTGTGTCATAATATGTCATAGAATGTTTGGGATTAAATTTTGAAATTGAAATGCATGTCTAATTGCAATAGTGGTCGGCCAAGCTTGTGGATAAATCTGAATTTTTTGTCTTGGTTGAGCATTATTTTATTGTGTATTTGGGAAGTGCAAAAGAATAAGGAATAAAGAATAAGAATGTCTAGCTTTTTGTGAGATTTTGTCTTCTAATGAGTTGAATTAGTATTTTAATATTAGTTAGTGGAATTTGTAGGATTAATTAGTGATTTAGTGCTAGGTCAAGGCACGAAAATCAAGGTTAGGGCTTGCAAAATGAGGTATCGCACGCTAATCGAGGTCGGGCCTCACATCCTCCCCTCCTTAAAAGAATTTCATCCCAAAATTCAATATGACCTTTGAAATAAAGCTGGATACTGTTGCTCCATCTGGTAATCCCTTTCCCACGTTGCTTCTTCAACTCCATGATGATCCACAACACTTTCACCATCGGTATAGATTTGCTGCACAACTCCCGATCTT